>NC_056742.1:531787531-531800031 GCF_019279795.1 Protopterus annectens | reverse complement strand
AGTACTGGTATGACTCACAGTCCATGTGGGACTGGATGACTTGAAATGTACCTCACTGGACTATATAGAGAGAGACATGACTGAGCTCTCAGATTGTGTGTCACTGGCAGGTATAAGCCTAGCCTTAAGCAGCATTCTACCTTCGCCAAGGACTATGCCACAATACAGACAAATAAATGACCGACTAACAATTGGCTTAGCTTGTGTGTCAGTCCAAGCGGATCCAATATCTGTCAGCCTGGGAAGGCATGGCCAACAGGCTGCACTGCTTTGCCATAGATGGTCTGCACCTGTCTCCTCTACATTTTCAGACACTGGTAAAGGCATTAGCCAGCCCTATTGTGCCTTTTTAGGCAGTGTCAAAATAACCAACCTCCCAACGTAATCTACACTAGATAAACTCAAGGTACTGCTGCTTAATGCTAAAAGTCGAAACAAGAAACTGCACTCTGAAAGCACCCCAGCCATGCAGGGTTACAATGCCTTCCATAAGTTCAGACCAGAGAGAGAGAGAGTAAAAGAACCAATGAGGTGTAGTATCCATCTTCATTAAGGCTAAGCACACCAAGACTGGTCAAACAGTATGACTCTCGAGCTACTACTGTAGGCAAAGCCCCCTACCACATCTTAGCTTGTTACAGGTTCCCCACCATGAAACAGGAAAAGCATATTGGATCCGGATCGAACCACAAAAGGAGGGGGAGTATCCATATTCATAAAGGATACCCACACCTCCAGGTTAGTGGCAACGCACGAAGCATCGGAGACCATCCAGGTGCAATTAACCATAGGTAAAACTGCCCTACAGTTTGTAACATGCTACAGACCACCTTCTCAAACTCAGGAAACCCACACAGCCTTCCTGAAGACACTGGAGAGTATAAATGTCTCTCCAAACACCATCATATTGGGTGACTTCAACTACCCAAACATAGACTGGGAACATTACTCAAGCCCCAACACCCTAGCCCAAAGGTTCCTTGAGTTCATAAACTCAAATGCTATGGAACAACTAGTTACCATTACCACAAGAGGAGAAAATATACTAGACCTGATCATCACAAACATGGGGACAAAATGCTCCACACCGGAAGTATATCCCTCATTGGTGAGATCAGACCATAAATTAATCTCACTGGAGATCCACATCCCGCCCCCACCCCCAGCAAAAAAGACCACAGTGAAGAACTTCTCAAAAGCAAACTTCACACTTCTTAAGACTGGAGTGGTATCCTCTTCAAGGCCCCCGAGCCAGTGGAAACCACAACCCACGCTGCTGAAACCCTTACAAATGCCTTCTACGAGCACCTCCAGGAATGTATGGATCAAGCAATCCCTAATAAAATCAAGACCCTTTCCACCAAAGGCAGGCGCCCGGTCTGGTGGACTCCAGCCATAAACAAACTCTACAACAAAAGGAGAAAGCTACTACATGACAGAGCAAAATCCTTAAATGGGAAGGCATCTCTGATCAATACTAGCAAAAAACTACGATCACTCATAAAATCATCCAAGGCCAACTTTGAGAGAAAAATCGCTAATGACACAAAAGACAATCATAAAGCCTTCTTTAGCTATGTTAGAAACCTGGGTGGAAACTCCCAGATATGCTCAGAATTAGTCCAAAATGATAGAAAAAAATCACTGAACCCACAGACATTGCCAACATACTGGCAGACAGGTTCAGTGCAAATTTCTCCTCCCTCCCCAAAAGGAGAAATATCTATCCCACCAGAGTCTAGCCTCCCAAACATCTCAGATGCCCAGGTGAGAGCTGCTCTCTCTACAGCAAAAAGCACAGCATCAATGGGACCGGACGGTGTCCCCGGATGTGTGCTACACGAACTCAATGAGGAACTAAACCCACACATAAGGCTGCTGTTTAATCTTAGCCTTACTACAGGATACGCACCCAAAGAATGGCGACGGCAACTGTGGTCCCACTCCACAAAGGCGGTGCTTCTACGGACCCTGGAAATTACCGCCCCATAAGCTTGACGAGCCTTGTCTGCAAAGCTATGGAGAGGATCATAATGGAACTCATAAATAAAGACATTGGGGACCTACAGACACTGGATCCTACCCAATTTGGCTTTGTCAAGGGCAGATCCTGCCTCTTGAACTTGGTCGACTTTTTCAAACAGTCACTAAGGCCATTGATGAGGGTAAGGCAGTTCACACAGCCTACCTTGACCTAGCAAAAGCGTTCAACACAATACCCCACTCGGGCATCATAGAAAAGCTCACCAGCTTAGATGTAAACCCATATGTCACAAGATGGGTTGCAAACTGGCTCAAGGACAGAACACACAGGGTTAGAGTTGCTGGTGCCATGTCAGACTCTAAGCCGGTCACGAGCGGTGTCCCACAGGGCTCAGTCCTGGGCCCCCTCTTGTTCGGCATTTATTTTTCTGAAGTGCAGGCAAACATAGGGGGATTGTGGTAGACAAAATTTGCAGATGACTGCAAACTGGGCACCATAATTGACACTCCATCAGACACAGACATCCTCCAGAAAGGTCTCATAGAAATGGATAACTGGTGCCAGAGCCATGGCCTTAAGCTAAATGCCAAAAAATGTATAGTCATACCCTTTGGGAAAAACAAGGTAACCCCTAATTACCACATATGTGGTAATCCATTAAACACGGAAGAAGTTATCAGGGACCTGGGGACCCAAGTTGACAGTAACCTCTCTTTTGACACTCACATTGCCAAAGTGGTTAGGAAGACCTTCTACATTGCCCACCTGATCATGAAGGGATTCACATCCAGATCAGGAGAGGTCATTGTACCCCTGTACTCTTCACTTATCAGACCAATGATGGAGTACAACGCCCCATTCGGAATGTACCTTACCAGACACCTGCAGCAGTTGGAAAGACCCCAAAAGTTCCTCACTAAAAGGATAAAGGGGCTCAAACATATGTCATACGATGCCCGACTGAAGAAACTCCAGCTCTATTCAGTCGCATAACGTCTGCTCAGAGGTGATCTGTGCCTGACATACAAGGCCATGTCCAACCCGGAATTAATGGACATGCTCCACCTCAAAAAATCCAAATCCACGAGAGCAAGAGACTTAAACCTCAACACGGATATAAATAGGACGTGCTGGAGGGACAGATTCATCACCCAAAGACTCCTTACACTACGAAACAGAATCCCAGTCCATGTGAGGCAGAGCCCCTCACTGACTGTTCAAGAGAAATCTTGACGAGTGGATGGGAGATCGTAGGTTTACCCCGGGAATCATCTCTGTATCACTGCTGGACAGAGGCACAGCAAATTAATGGGTATAGTATTCTCATCCTAAGTGGTGGTGAAAGCCACACACACTCTGGCTAGGCTTATAAATGCCCTAGGGCAGATAGCCTAGTATGAACCTATGAACCTATACCTGAATTTAATGGAGTCACTTGTCATAACAGCCAATCACCTTACTCGGGGGTGATTTAAATTATCCTATACTGACTGGGAAACATACATGACCATAAACATGTTGGCTCTGAGGATCTTAGACTTTGTCAATGCAAATGCTCTGAAACAGCAAGTCAGCACAACCACAGGAGGCTCAAATATCCTGGACATAGTACTCACTAACATGGGACAGCACTACACTCCCCGGCCCAACCCATGTGTGATGTCTTCCCTGGTAAGATCGAACCATAAATCAATCTTGTTCGATGTAATAAGACTAGATATGCTATCAAGCCCAAAAATGCTTAAGAATATTTTTAAGATGAATTACCTCCTAAATGATGGTGTAAGAAGTTTCAAAGACCCCTCAAACCCAGATAACACAGACTCCTATGCAGAGGTCCACACCACTGTCCTGTATAACCATTTAAGCAGTTGTACAGAATCAGCTATAGCAGACCGGATTAAAACCAGGTCTTGCCAGAAAAACAAGCCACCCTGGTGGACCCCTAGTATAAGCGGGCTATGCTACAAGAGAAAGAAACTGATGTCCAAGGACAAGAGGGAACTGGCTCAGCAAAGGAAGAAACCCCTCTCTAGCTTAAACAAATCAGACATCTTGTCAAGCCCTCCAAAGCGAATTATAAAGTAAAAATAGCCTCCCTAGCTAAGGATAATCACAAGGCATTCTTTAACTACATCCGGAATCTAAAAGGGAATACCCAGCTATGAGGTGAACTGGTTGTGAATGGCATCAACCATACTCAGTCGGTGGTAATAGTCAACTTGCTAGCTGACATTATTTGGAGAAAACTTCAACCCTCTGTCTCCTCCAGTCATCCCCAAAAGTATACCTGCCACCATTCCTCAGCCTATTATCTCAGGAGAGCACGTCATCTCTGCACTCTCCAAGGTCAAAAACACAGCATCAATGGAACCAGACAACATCCCAGGTTGTCTGACTTAGCAGACCCACTTGGATCCCTGTTTAACCACAGCCTGAGAACTGGCTATACTCTAGCAGAATGGAGGACAGCAACAGTAACCCTTCTGCACAAAGGGGGACTATCAACTAACCATTGGAATTGTACACCCATAAGCTTTGACTAGCCTTGTCTGCAAGGCTACAGAAAGTATCACTATGGACCTTATTAACAAGGACATAAATAATCTCCAAACTCTAATGAATCTGAACTGGGTTGGGTCCAAAGGTAGATTATGCCTGTTGAACACAGCTGACTTCTTTGAGAAAAGCACCAAGGCCCTGGACGAGGGAAAGATGGTGCATACTGCCTATCTTGACCTAGCTAAGGCATTTGACACAATCCCTCTCAGGTATGAGAGGGAAACTCTCCCAGTTGGGAATTAATCCTTCCATTACCAGATGGGTAGCCATCTGACACACTGTCACAATGGATGACTTCACCTCTAGTAAAAGGCCAGTCATCAATGGTGGACCCCAGGGCTCCGTGTTGGGCCCTTACTGTTTAGACCTTATTTCTCAGAAGTCCAGGCAAACTTGGACAGCGTGTGGCTGACCAAGTTTACTGAGGATTGAAAATGGGGAGCAATCATGGAGTCCCCAAGGATGGCAACATACTGTAGATAGGGTTAACACAGACAAATGATTGGTGCCAAAGCCACAGATTAAAGCTAAATGCAAAAAAAGCATCATTATTCCCTTTGGGAAAGCTGACATCCCTGCTAATTACATTACAAACAGCACCTACCTAAATGTAGATCCAGTGGTGCGTGACTTTGGTACTCAGGTTGACAGCAATGTGAACTTTGACCACCATATATCCACAGCAGTAAGGAAATCCTTCTATGTAGCACATCTTATAAGTAAAGGCGTCACATCTAGATCCAAGGTTGTTACAATTCCATTATACTCTGCTCTAAAGAGTACAATGCTCCCTTTTGGATGTACCTCACTAGACACCTGCAACTGGAGACCACACAGAGGTTTTCACCATGAAATTATAAGGTACACAAAAGTAGACGCAGTAAAACTGAAAGCCCTGTCACTGTATTATCTCTCTTCCAGTTGCCAAGGGGTGACCTTTGCCTGACTTACAGGGCAGTCTCTGACTCGGCCCTGATGGAAATGCTACACGTTTGTAAATCAAACTGCTGGAGGATCACTCGCTCCAGGGATCTTAACCTAGCTTCTGACATGAACAGGTCATGCTGGAGAGATAAATGCATCTCCCAGAGACTGCCACTTCCCTGGAACAAGCTTCCAGTTCCTGTGAAAGAGAGCACCTCCCTGACCCTCTTCAAACACAACCTAGATCAATGGATGGGTGCAAATTCACTCCTGGGGTGGTGCCCATGACCCTCCTGGACAGAGAAAGTCGGTATTAACTACCATAGACCCTTACCTCTCTGAACTTCACTCACCTAACCACCGACAATTGGGGCAACGCGGGATTAATATGGCTAGTCCTGTAAGGGGTCTAGGGCCATTAGCCTCTTCTCTTGGGGAACTCCACTGTATGGCAGTGATGTCCCACTTACAGGACTGGACAAGAAGATAACAGTCAGTTGCTTATCTGGAGCCAAGATACACCAAGTTACACATGCACTCGAGTTACTGTACCACAGGTACCAGCATAATTATATCAGAGTGCATGTGGGAGTAAATGACTACAGACATATCTCACTGGATTATATGAAGAAAGACATTATAGGCCTCTCTGAATGTGCCATTTGCATTGAGCAGCACTCTACTTTCACCAGGAAAGATGCCACAGTTTAACAACTGGCTTAGTTTCTGGTATCAATCCAGGGGAGATTCAAGATCTGTCAAACAGGGGAAGACATTGTCTAAAGAACATATTGCTTTGCCAAAGCCAGTCTGCTCCCTGGTTTCCAGATTTTGGCTAAAACTTTATCCACCCCCTTTTGAGCATTTTTTTTTTTAAGGCAATGTGAAAAACCTATTGAAACAGCAGGTAAACACTAAAGGAACCTTAAGTCTTACTGCTCGGTGCTAGCAGACTTAACAAGAAATTCCACACCTTACAAGCTCTTCTCAATCTGGAGAACATATACATCCGTGCAGTTACCGAGACAAGGTTTAAAGTCACAGAAAATACTCCAGAAGTGCAAGGCTGCAGTGCCTACCACACATTTACATCATCAGGCACATAGAAAAGAACTAAAGCTGGAGAGATCTTTATCTACATTAACCAACCTTGACGTATATACTATCCTATACAATGGAGTTCATCCACATACAAATCACCTTAGATGAGAGTTCCTTACCATATCTTAGAAAGCTACAGGTCACCATCTATATCACAAAAATCCCGCAACTCTTATACAGACCTACTGGAAACGCTCTCCATCCCCCAAACATGCTAGTCATGGGAGACAGAGTACCCCTCTAAACAGGGGGTAAACACACACACACACACACACACACACACACACACACACACACACTATTTCCAACTTGCAGGCATAACATTTATTGGACTTTAGTAGCACAAATTTCCTTTATCAGTTAGAGCACATTTCATAGGTATTTACTAGGCTAATGGCCCTGGAGCCTATACATGCCTAGCCTAAGAGATTCCCTGGCATCATGCAGGTGATCCCTGGGGTGACTGCCACCCTAAGTGAGTTTCCATGCCCCTGTCAAGCAGGGCCACTGACGTGATCCCTGGGGTGAACTTCCTATTGCCCATCCACTCGTCAAGATTTCTCTTGAAAAGGGCCAGTGAAGTGCTTTGCTTGACGTGAATGTGTTCCAGAGTATGGGAAGTCTCTGGGTTAGAAACCTATCCCTCCTGCATGTTCTGTTTATGGTGGTAATGAGGTTTAGGTCTCTGAAGCGTGTGGTGTGGAGGGATTGGGATTTCTTTAGGTGTAGCATATCTAGCAGCTCTGGGTCAGACATGGTTTTGTAGGTCAAGCAGAGATCGCCTCTAAGTAGAGGATATGACACAGAGTATAGCTGGAGTTTTTTTTTAGTCAGTCAGTGTAGGGCATATGTCCAAGGCCTAAAATTATCTTAGGTATTTTTGTGGCCTTTCCAGTTATTGTAGGTGTATAGCGAAGTACATACCAAATGGGCGTTACATTCAATAATAGGTCTAATGAGGGACCAGCGAGGTACATACCAAATGGGGCGTTATATTCAATAATAGGTCTAATGAGGGATGAGTAGAGACAGACTATGACCTCTTTCTTTCTGGATGAGAACCCTTTTGTGATAAGCCTGTGTCCCCAGGTCTCATCACTCCTTCAGTGTTTAGTGAGCTACCGTCTATGTGGTAGTTCATGGGCACATAATTTTTCTCAAAAGGGAATGAAATACACTTTTTGGCATTGAGCTTGAGGCCATGGTTCTTGCACCAGTCATTGGTCACAGTGAGGCCTTGTTGTAAGATGTCTACATCAGTAGGAGAATCAATAATTGCTCCCAATTTGCAGTCATCTGCAAACTTGGTCAACCAGAGTCCCTTTGTGTTGGCTTGGACTTCTGAGAAATAGATGCCAAACAGAAGAGGACCCAGGACCAACCTGTGGAATGCCACTTGTAACTGGTCGGAAGTCAGATTTAGAGTCCGCTACTTTTACAGTGTGGGTTCTATCAGTGAGCCAGCTGGCTACCCTTCTTATGACACAAGGGTTTATGCCTAGCTTAGTGAGTCTACGATTCCTGACTGAGGGATGGTGTCGAAGACCTTGGCAAGATCTAGGTAGACTGTGCGCACTACCTTGCCATCATCCACAGCTCTAGCTCTGGTGACAGACTCTAAGAAGTCAATCAGGTTTAGCAGGCATGATCTGCCTTTCACAAACCCAAATTGTGTGGGGTCCAGAGTTTAGAGATTCCCTATGTCCCTGTTCATAACATCCATGATGATGTGCTCCATGGCCTAATGGGGCAGTAGTTCCCAGGATCTGTAGTCGCTCCCCCTTTGTGGAGTGGGATGACTGTAGCAGTGTGCCATTCTGCAGGAACAAAGCCTGAAATGAGGCTGTGATTGAACATGATACTCAAGTGTGGTGCCAGTTAATTTTGTAGTTCATGTAGGACACAGCCTGGGATATTGTCCAGTCCCATAGAAGCTGTATTCTCAGCTTTGGACAGTGCAGTTTTTACCTGTGTAGCCGTGATGATAGGGATTTGGCATTCCTCAGGTACTGAGATGGCCCTTTGGGGGGTGAAGGGGGGGTAAAGTTCGCACTGAACCTGTCGGCCAATATATGGCAAGATCAGTTGGTTTTGTATATGTATTGCCATTGTGCTGTAAAACTCAGAGCAGATCTGAGACTTGCCATGTAAATTCTTGACAACTATAGAATGCCTTGTGGTTGTTTTTAGAATCTGCAGCAATTTTGTTTTTTTAAGATGATTTGATAAGGGATCTCACAGTTTTTTGCTGAGGCTAACAAGGGAGTTTTTCCAGTCTTGGGATTTCACTCTTTTATCCAACAGTTTTTTTTTCTTCTGTTGTAGAGTTTGTTGATAGTAGGGGTCCACCAGATTGGCTTCTTTTTTTTTGGAGGATAGCATCTTGGTTCTGTTTGGTATGGCCTGTTCCATGCACATGTGTATATGCTCATACAGTGCACTGGTGTATGATGATTCAGCAGTCATACAAGTATTTTCCATTTGCACGGGCATCGTGAAGTTTGCCACTTCTGTTTTTAGAAGCCCAAAGTTGGCTTTGGAGATGTTTTTTATGGTTGTTTCCTTTGGGGGGGGGGGGGTGAGGGGGGATGTGGATGCTCATGGTGATAAGTTTGTAGTCAGATTTGACCAAGGGGTTGACTTCAGGTATACAGCAATGGACGCCCATGTTGATAATGACCAGGTCAAGGATGTTTCTACCTCTGGTGGGGTAAGAATGAGTTGGTCTAGGCTGCTAGAATTAATGAATTCCAGAAAATATTGAGCTAGTGTATTGGTAGAGGAGTAAATTTCCCAATTAATGGAGGGATAGTTAAAAACACTAGTATAAGAGCATTGGGTTGTACTCTAATATTTTCCAGAGTGTTTAGGAATGTGGTGTGGGACTCTTGGGACATGGTGGGGGATCTACAGCACACTAATACTGGATTGCAGTTTTACCCAGTGTTAGCTGCACCTGAAGTATCCCAGATGCATTACGTTGGGCTATTTGTCTGGAGGTGTGCACATCTTTTATGAATATGGAGACACCTCGACCTTTAGTGCTTCGGTCTGGATTAGGGGGGTCGAAAGGTGTGGTACGATTTATAGTCTGGTAATGCTGGGGTGCTCTCCTGAGCCTTGAACCAGGTCTCGGTCAATGCACAGATATCGATGTTCTCCATTTTGAGGAGTGCTTCGAGTAAGTGCATTTTGAGATTTAGGCTTCAAACACTGAGTAGCATAACCCTCAGATTTTGCTTGCTTATAACTGTTACGGGGGTAATTTTGTCTTCAGGACATTGCCCAAAAAAGGCAAAATAGGGGCAGCAAGAGCTTTGGCCAGTATCCGGAATTCCAAGGGTGACAGGTGCAGGCCATCTCTGGCGAAGCATCGAGATCTGTCGATAATGTCATCCCAGGCAGACAGACACTGGATCTCCTTAGAATGACACCAGAAACTTAGCCAATTGTAAAAGTCAATCATTTTCTGTTTGTACTGTGGTATCATTCTCTGTGATGGTAGGATGCTACTCAGATCTAGGGTCATACCTGCTGGGGCTAAAAGATCGGAGAGCTCCTCTACGTCTCTTTATTTTACATTTGTTGACTGGGATAATCCGACTGGATACATGTCCATTTTCAGCAGAGGCCCGGGGAGAAAAGCTCCAAATATACATACATGCCAAGGGTATTACAAAGTCAGTAAGGTTTGGCATTCAAGAGGTATTCACAATTTTAAAAGGGGAGAAAAGCTGCAATTGCACATATGAAAAACATACATACATGCCAAGCAAATATTACAAAGTAAGAAAGGTGTGTCCCTCAAGAAGGATTCACCATTTTAACACTGTGTAGTAGAAAATAAAATATTAAACAGGTAGATTATAGCAACAATTATTATTTACAAAGTAATGTACAGAAGAATGTCACTGTAAGCATTTGTGGGCAAAAAGCAAGTTGTTATGCAGATTACATCGGGGTTGGTACATGGACAGAACTAGTGCATTTTGCAATACTGTTTGATGCCTTTTTTTTTTTCGCTGGAAGTCAGTTCCAAGCCTTGCCAACAAAGTTGGAAAACAGGGAGTCTCCAGCTGAGTTATTAGCTTTGTGTATTTGGACTAACAGCTTGCTGGGTGAGTATAATGGTCTGGAGTTACTATATGGTTTTATGATATTTTTAAGTGCAGGGGTGTTTTCGGGTTGGTTGAGAATATTATGTGCTACTATTAGCTGATTGAACCGAAGTAAGCTTGGCAGTTCTAGCCACCCTAGGAGACTGAGGTTTTGGCAGTGATGTGTCCTATATGTGGCTCTGATAGGGGAAGCATATAGAAGGGTAGACAGAAGATAAGAGCGGGCGATTGTGATCCTAGCTATTGGGGTTAGAAAAGGTTTATTTCTGTATAATGAGCCCAGCTTCTTATTGACGGTTTTGATAGTTTTGTTGACATGCAGATCGAATTTGAGATGATCAACTATTACCCCTAAGAGGCTATCTGGGGTAATAGAGGTACCATTGTTTGATGTTATAGTAAAGGAAAGTGGGGTGCCCCTACATGTGGGGGTAAAGAGTAACAGCTTAGTCTTGTTGGGATTCAACAGAAGACAGTGATTAGAGAGCCAGTTTTCAACGGTGATAAATGTATTCTGGGTTAAGGTTTGCAGGGCTGTTGGGGAGAAGGCTGAGCAGATCAAAGTGGAATAGTCTGCATATCGGATGCAGGTTGCTTCTGGGATGGCAGTGTGTAGGTCACTGATAAAGATAGAAAAGAGTAGAGGACCTAAAATAGAGCCCTGAGGAACTCCAAGGGTGAGAGGTAACAAGGTGGATAGTTCACCCTGCCATAGTTCTGCTTGTTGTCTACCACTCAGATGGGATTGGAACCACTGTGTGGTATTGATTGTCCAGGGAAACAGATTTCAGAGAGTGGATGAGTAACTGGTGGCTGACCATATCAAAGGCCTTCGAGAGGTCTAAGAAGGGGGCTAATGACAGTATATTATTTCTGTTTAGATATATAGCATTGGTGAAGGAAAGGACAGCGGAAGGTGATGCTATGATGTGGCCTAAAACCATGCTGAGAGACGGCCAGTATTTTGTTCCGAATGAGATGGTGCATAATTTGTTTGCAGACGCACTTTTCCATTATTCTGACCAGTGGTGAAAGGCAGGCGATGAGTCTATAACTGGATAGGTCTGTAGTCATGTAGTCCAGAGAGGTACGTCTCAGGTCATTCACGCCAACATGGACAATGACAGTGGCATATTGGTACCTGCTGTGGAGCGACCCGAGTGCGTGCATGATGAGGCGGATCATGGCACCCGACAGGCAGCTAACCGTAACTTTCTCCTTATTCAGCCAAGTGAGTGGGACACATCAGTCTGCCTTACTATTGAGTCACCTATAACTAGTGTATTGGGCAAGCTGCTTTGCGTTATGGCCTTTGATTGTGTGGGCTATGTGTTACATGGTTTGTGCTGGGATGTGGTGGTTGTTTGTGTTTCTGCCTCAGAGGTCTCTCTTGTTTGGGCAGATTTTTATTGAGCGTCTCTCCGAAGGTAGGTGTTTTGTGTTTCTATGCGAGGGCTGTGGTGGTGTTTCTACAGGTGGGCTATGTGTTGAACGTGGTGTTGTGCATGTGTTGCCCTTCTCCTCTTGACTGGCTGATTCAGGTTTGGCTGGAGAGTGCTTGACTTCCAGTTTGGCTATATATATGTGCATCTATCACAGGTCATAGTGTTGAGGGGTAGGGGGTTGTCTGTGTACATGAGGCAGTTGCTACACTGCCTCAGGATGCCCAAGTTCACCAAGTTGAAAGGAGAAAGCACAGGGAACTGACCTTTAGACATGCCTGGTTTAATTCCCAATATAAAGTACTTCAGCTATTTTTTTACTCTCCTTTGTGGAGAGCTTTAGTGCTGGTAGCAGTATATATGCTACAG